>NC_090738.1:139277886-139287886 GCF_036898095.1 Palaemon carinicauda | reverse complement strand
TAGGAAGAAAATAGGGTAATAATAACAGATGGAAATGAGGGTAATGGAAAGATGGAGGACATATTTTGAGGAATTGATATATCGCCCAGAACCTGATAACCCAATAGAACCACCAATCTTCTTTGATCCTGAATTAGAAAAGGAAGCTCTGACAAGGTATGATGTGAGAAGTGCAATTAACAGTTTAAAGCATGATAAAAGCCCAAGAATAGACAACATTCCAGGTGAAATATGAAAATATGGTTGGGATATCCTTGAGAAAAAGCTGCATGACCTCATAACAATAATAAGGAAGGGGGAAATAACACCAGATAGATGGGAGGAAGAGATAATGATACGACTACATAAGAAACGGGATAAACTAATATATAGTAATTATAGAGGAATAAATCTACTTGTTACTGCTTACCAGACTTTGACCATCATTATACCTGAAAAATGAGACCATATGCAGAGAACATTATTGGGGAGTGTCAACAGCAGACCAGCTTTTCACTATACGACAGATCATTGAAAATTAATGGGAACAATAAATATCAAGTACATCTCTTCGTTGATTTTAAACAAGCATATGGCAGCATTCACCGACCATCAGTGTGGAGCATCATGAAGGGAATGGGTATACCATATGAATTAATCAGAAGGACTCAAGCCAGTTACAGAAATACAAAATGCTCTGTAAGATATGGAAAAAAAGCTATCATCACCAATAGATATGAAGACCGGGCTGAAGCAGGGATGTATATTGTCACCCATGTTGTTCAATACCATGATGGAAAAGTAACAAGACGATCACAGGTAGACCAGAGGGCATAAAGTATAGGGAAGTGACCGTTAACTGCCTAGGCTATGCAGATGATATAGATATAGTGATGGAAGATCTGACAGATATAGAGAGATTAACCAATATCTTCAGAGGAACAGCAGAAAGAATAAGGCTAGAAATAAATCAAGAAAAGACAAAAGTCATGGAAATAGCTAGAATACAAGAGAAGAATGGAAATGTCAACATCGATGGTATGAAAATTGAGGTGGTAGTAGGCTTTAAATATTTTAGGATGAAAATAGCTAGGGTGGAGATATGAAAGCAGAAATAAACGAAAGAATTGGATCTGCCAACTAGTGTCTCTATAGTTTAACACTTCTCAAATGAAGATCAATATCAGAAAAGACAAAATTGAGAGTGCAATAATAAGACCCATTCGGGTCTATGGATGTGAAGCATGGTCATTGGCAAAAGAGCAAGAAAATAGACTGAACATTTTTTAGAATAAAGTATTAAAAAACATAGTGGGACCAGTATATGACCAAGAAAGACAAAATGGACGAGACATAACTGGGGGTTGAGAGAATGGACAAAACAACCACAGATAAGTCAATTTGTTAAGGGAAGAAGAATACAAGGGGCAGGACATGTTGCAAGAATGGAGGAGCAAAAAAATATCATAAAGAGTCTTCTTGGCACATGTTGATGAACGTAGACCTTCTGGACGACCAAGAAAAGATTGGAGGAGGTGTTTAGAGGATGCTTTATGGCAGGAGGGTTTGAACCCTAGAGATTGGATGACTGTGTCACAAGACAGAAGAGATTGCAATAATCTATAAAGGGTGGTCTTGAGTCAACAAGTGGCCCCAGAACCAGTGGAGTAAATATGGTGTTTCCGCAACAGATATCCCTGATATATTGTGCGCTTATCTACTGCTATTTGCTTAGAATATATCAGTGCCATCTGGGGCTTCAATAAGGAAAGATAAAATTCTCAAGGACCAAAGAGGAACCAGGTATGGTCGACTATGCCTGCTTTGCGGAGCCTCGGCCGGGCTTCAGACTCCTGCCACACTCGTCAAGTTGCTGCTACCTCATCATCATCCTGTTCCTCCATGTATATGACCTATGTCTAGCTATAGTTATAGCAAGGTGATCTAAAATCATCAATCAATCTAGTCGTTGTTGTCAGATTGGATAATTTAGCCAGCATTCTTTTCAACCTATGACTTGTGTTTTTTTTATAAGGAATGATACAAACATATGCTACACCATTAATACAACCAAATTTAGCATGAAAAAAAAATTTATACATGACTTTTCTATTTTAATTTGAGCTCATGATTATGTTATATTTTCATCCTTCTTAGGGGAGTTTTTGATCTAACAATTTAGTAATGCCAACTCAAGTCTTCAAAAAAAATTGTAGCAATGTCGTTGCCATATGTAAAACAAGAAGCATATGTTGAATATATTGGCTTTCAAGCATAAACTATCATTTTATGGTGCATTTTTTCCTCGCATTTATCGATGCAAAGTGCAGATATGGTTGTATTCTTGAATGTATTTAGGATTATAACTCGCAGATCATGTGTACTTTATTAAAGTCCGAGATTATACATTGAGACAGGGCTTATTTGTGGCTAAAGTCAATTCGAGAGGCCATTATTTTACTAATGTAAGCGCAAACTCATACCTCTAGAAACAAAAATCATATTAGATGCAGTAAAATTAGAGCATCTTTTCTGATTATATCTCTATATGGTATGAGAAAAATTTTTACTGTTAGCAAGCCTAAGAAAATATTAGACAACTTACCACTATTCTTCTCCCCTCCCAGTTTAGTCTGAGGCACAGGTTCTATTTTGGATGCATGGCTTTCACATATTTTGTAATTTATATTTGTAATATCATACGTACATCAAATACACACCCTAACATTAAGTAGCATTTTATAAGTGAGCAATCAACAAGCTAAATAAGTAGGAAAAAGAATATAGGTAGTCTAGGGATCAATATGATTTATCATAAATATATAGAAAATCACTTTATGAATAATAATAGACCACTTATTTGATAACTTTTATAGTAACATACGAACCTTTTAAATACCAAAACCACGTAAAGTGTTTTAGCTAATCAGTAAGGCACGTCTGTAATATATGGTGCTGATCATTCATGCTGGTTTTTAATAGGTAGACTCTCCTTTATTTCCTTTACTATCTTTGGAGCTGAAAGGAGAAAAGGTTGTGGTCGAGGCGAATGGAGGAGGTAGGCGGAGCTTTGTGTTACTATTCTGTTTTTCTCAATTTATGACTATAGTGAATTTTTGCCTCAGAGTATAAGAGCAAGTGTCTTTATTCTATACAAATAGTGATTCATGATACTCTTGTCAATTACTGAACAGGCTGTAATACAGTAAAGCAAAATTTCGTACTGATACAGGTGTTACAAAGTTATTGCCCAAAAACGTCCTTTCGTTCCCTCTGAAACCTGCAGTAGAAGAGGTTCATGGTTGTATTTGAATTTTTGTTGTAGGTCCAAAGAAAGATTTCCTTTTTTATTCTATTTTTTTAAAAAATTGTTATTTAACAATATCTCTAACAAAGACCTCAGTATACTGAAATATTTCCCTTTATTATGTCAGGTAAATAATATGAAAATCCTCTTCTACTCTTTAGGTATATCATTGGTCTTACCAGATTGCAGAAATATAATGACGATAAAAATAATGAAAGCAGATAGAGTAGGGTCTGCTGTAGTGACGAACACACACAATTAGTATTAGGTTTTCAAAGCTCACAAACTTATCAGTGATGCAGATACCTTCGAAAAACTCAAACATGTCCTCAATGGGCTTTCCACTACGAGTATTAGTAGCTAACTTTTATATAGTCCAGGAGAATAACAGTTTGACCTCAGACAAATTACTTTAGTAGTTTTTATTGCTGGATATTGTTTAGAGTGCCATTTTGAGTTTGCTAATATAAAATAAGACAAACTCCGACTACCTTAAGTACCTCAATTTTCATAAACTCAAAATAACCACCATGTCCCATTTGAGCTATCGGCCAATACAAAAAACTCGTCTCAACTTAAATCGGGGTTACCTTGGTAATCCAATTGAAAAATCTCCTTACAAATATCCTGCCATCTCTGTTATGATCCCTTACAGTACCAGATCGTGAAATATTCGCCACACAGAAAATTCCATCCATTATCAGTAAACAAAGCAGATTTTTCGGCCCGAGAAGCTCGTGGGTCGGGGTTTTCCTCTGTACTTTGTTATTACCCCTATTTTGGTCCTCGAAGTTCTTTTCTAGCTATATTTGGATGTAAGTACTATTTTTGTTAACTTCTGATTTTAGTGATTTGTCTTTCTTGATTCTTCTTATATTTTTCTCCTTTTGCATCTTTGCATCTCCTAGTGGTCTGCCACCCTCCACCTTATACTTTTTGTTCCTCTTTTTTTTCCTCTCTTCTCCTACAGTATATTGGGATTTTTGGGGCGTTTACCCTTCCTTAGGTGTATGGCACGTTCCTTCCTTGTAGATTTTTAGAGGTTTTTCTATGGTTGTTATGTACGAGAGGTGACGTGACTGGCTGCCCGTGCAATGTTATTTTTTTACTTTCTTCCAGTCTGTGTCTTTGTATTTATGTACTTATTATTGCATGATATATCATATTGTGTTTTTATTTAATTTTGATATTTTCACAGGCATTACGATTTGTTTTTCAAGTGTTTTATACCCCATAAATTTATCATGAAAAGATAGGAAAGTGACCCCAATGACTCTATATATGTTATCAGAATTAATTAACAATATCATAAGTATCGATAAAGCTTTCATTTCCATTTCCATGATGACGGCGGAAAAAACATTTACTTTGACTGAAAAGGGTGCCCATAAAACGAGGGTGGCAGCAGAATTTAAATGAGTCGTTATCAACGTGATGGTGGGCAGAAATGCCACTCTGAGTGCAAGTTAGAATTTTTCAAGATATCTATATAGTTCTCTTTAAAACAAAAGTTTCAGGAAGAGCATGGGCCACCAAATCGACGTTGTACTTTATCAGTATTTAACTTTAAAGAACACTGTTTCTTTAGTGGGATGCCAGCACACACCAACTCTGTCGATACTTACCCAGTTCGAACATGAAATTTTCAATGGTCGACTATTAAAGCACGCAATCAAAGGCCCTCCAATGATACTTGATCACAAAAATTTCAGAGATGCCTGGCATCTTGCATGGATCTTCCAGCTACAGACTCCATATACCACAGTTTGCAGTGTATACTTTAGGACAATGAAACATATACCACCCCATTATAGAAGTGACACTGATAGTGTACCAACTTAGCTGGTGAGGAAGAAAGACTTTCCATGTGAAGCATTACTACTGGTTATCACTAAGCTGCAGGAAAATAACAATGAGCAAATAACAGTCACTGAACTTGTAAATAGAATGTCAAAGTTATGTGAAGACTCATATTCTCTAACATCTATGCATGTTAGGCCATATGAAAATTTTGAAGAGCAGGTTGTTATCATGAACATAAATGGCAAACCAAAGCAGTTGTACAGATGCTCCATGAATTTTATGGCACTACAAAAGTGGATAGCGAAGCTGTAGAGGAGTAGTGAGTAAACAAGGCACCATATGCATAAAACATGATTTATCACATGATGAGGTTTTGTGCTTCTCCAAAACCCAATTCAAGTGAAGTGACATACACAGTATCAGGTTACTATGGCTAATACATTGCCGACAATATAGACCGAAGACTCTCTACCTTAGAATACCGTGGGACATTCCGTAGAATAGTATCAGCTTGTGGTGTCCCCAAAGATAAGGTAGTCATTCATTACTACAACAGGTGTCTGGAGAAAAGAATGCCATTACTTTTCCCGAAAAGGTCTGATTTAATCATCAACGAGCTTGCTACCTACTAAGATTTTCTCTTGAAGATTTCTTTGCTCCTTCATACAAGTAGATCAGGATGGCCTAGAGCAGAGGTGGGCAAACTACGGCCCGAGGGCCGCATGCGGCCCCTCCAATGGAATTCATGCGGCCCTCCAATGGAATTCATGCGGCCCTCCAAATATTGGATATCAATTGTCCAAAAGGATTTTATAACCAGTATTTTAAAATTTGAATGTAAGTAATCGGAAATTTGTTCTCGCTCGCTCTATTTCTTTCCCTGCCCTTTTGTTACGGACAAAAGGGCTATTCTCTTGCCTGTCCTCTTCTTTATCTCTTTCTCTCTGCTTTTTTATCTCTGTCTCTCTATCTTGCATTTTTTCCTCTATTTTATTTGCATCCTGTCTCACTCATTATATTTTTCAACCAGACGGAAATAGATTTTTTCATGATTTTTAATTTTCTTATTCTATTTTATTTATTCATTTTTTAATCTATAATTGGCCATCGTTGAATAAAGATGCAGTTCAGCATCTGGGATGGGCATATGCGTGAGTGAAGCGTGTATCGGACACGTTTGCTACCAGTGGCCAGTGGGATTAAATCTTGATAGTGTACAAAACGTTTTGGTCACGTTGTAACTTTGTTACCGCGCCAACGAGTTTATTGCCTTATATTCAATCATTTCAGTGTCCTGGCAGATTCCAGAGAAAGAAGACGTTGGACGTTTTATTTCAGCACAGCTTTTACTATCTTTCAAACTTTACCAAAAAGGAGAGATTCGAAGCCTTCTAAAAAACGAAAAATTGAAGACGAATGCAGAGTATTTAACAAAGAGTGGACTGAAAGGTATTTCTTTACTGACGTCGGAGTTAAAGCTGTATGTTTGATTTGTCATGATACAGTTGCTGTTTTCAAGGAATACAATTTGAAACGGCACTTTCAAACCAAGCACACCAACTTTGGAAGCAATTTATCAAAGCAAGAACTGCAAAAGAAGGCAACTGATCTGATGAAGTTTGAAGAAACAACAAAATGTGTTTGAAAAAACTTCATCTTTACAAAGGAATGCAACAAAGGCAAGTTTTGTATTGGCAAATAAAATTGCAAAACAAAATAAGTCGTTTGCAGAAGCAGAATTTATTAAAGATTGCATGGTTGATGCTGTCAGTGTTGTGTGTCCTGAAGTCATATCTAAAGTGGAAGCTATATCTCTGTCACGAAGAACTATTGTTCGTCACATAGATGCAATTGCAATGAATATTCAAGATCAGGTGTTAACAGCCAGTGTTAGTTTTCAGTGGTTTTCTATTGCTTTAGATGAGAGTAATGACATTCAGGATACTGCCCATGTACTCATTTATATCAGAGGAATTGACGAAAACTTCGAAATTACAGAGGAATTGTTATCTATGGAGTCTCTCAAAGACACTGTTACTGGAAAAGATTTATACAATAGTGTCATTAACAGTCTAATCAGGTCTAGATTAAGCCTGGATAAATTGGCAAGTATTACAACTGATGGTGCTCCTTCACTCATAGGTAAACACTGTGGCCTTGTGACCTTGATGAATGATAAAATCAAAGAAGATTTTCCATCGCACAGTGTGTTGTCTTTTCACTGCATCATACATCAAGAAAGCCTCTGTAGATCATCTTTTAAACTCAAACACGTTATGGATCCAGTGGTGCGTGCAGTGAACTTAATAAGAGCACGGGGACTGAATCACAGGCAATTCCGAAGCTTCTTGGAAGACATCGAGGCTGATTTTACTAATGTGCTGTACCACACAAATATCCGATGGTTAAGTATGGGGAAAGTATTGAAGAGGATGTGGGACGTTAAAGAAGAGGTTGTCTTGTTTTTTAATATGAAAGACATTTCTTGTGACTTTTCAAGGGAAATGGAGCGTGACGAATGGGTTTGTGATTTGGGATGAATGGGTTTGTGATTTTGCATTTGCTGTGGACATTATGCAAAAGCTGAATGAGTTAAACACAAAACTATAAGGCAAAGGTTTATTTGCACAAGAATTGTGAGTGGAAGTGAAAGCATTTCAATTGAAACTTCAACTTTTTTCCAAGCAGCTTAAAGAGCAAAACTTTGTTCATTTTCCTCTGTTGAAAACACGAACTGTTACACAAGCACTATCAGACAAATACAGTTACCAGTTGACGGTTCTAAGAGATGAATTTATCAGAAGATTTGCCGATTTCAAGGCAATTGAATGGCAGTTTGATTTGCTCAGCTCACCTTTTGCCTGTGACGTTGAAACAGCTGCTGAAGAACTGCAGGTAGAACTGATTGATTTGCAAGCCGACAACTCTTTAAAGAGGCTCTTTGAAAATAAACCACTGGTCGAGTTTTATGCATCTCTTCACTCAGAAAAGTTTATAAATCTGAAAAATTTTGCAAGAAAGATGTTTGTGATATTTGCATCAACTTACATATGTGAGCAAACTTTTTCTATATTGAAAGTTAACAAGTCAAAGAACAGGTCACTTCTCACAGACTCGAATCTTCAGTCAGTGTTAAGAATCAGTACAAGCAACTTGACACCTAATTTCAACAAACTGGTAAATGATTGCAGTCAATTGCATCATTCTCACTGAGTCATTTTGATACTTCTGTTGCTCAGTTGCTGAGCTACTTTGCTTGTCTAATAAATGTTTATGTTTCATGTGAAGTTACTGCTTTAAAATATCAATACAAATATTTCTTGTCTTTAAATTGAGTTACTTTGTTTTCAAGCAAATATGCTTCATGTGAAGTTTTTCCCTAAATATATAAAATATGTCTTTTTGGATTTAATTTATAGGTTTACCTTGAACTTCTACTCCAAATTATTGATTAATAAAAATATATTATTTTTCTATTTCTTAAACAGAGTTACTTTGCTTTTTTTTTTTTTTTTAAATAAATTGTTTTTCTAAATAAATGCGTTTCATGGGAATCCTCTAGTCTACAGTACTTTAAAATGCTAATAAATTATTGCATTTTCAGTTTGAAAACAATATATTTTGGCTATTGTAGATATCAATTATACTGGAAAATATACTATGCGGCCCAGTAAAATTTTATTTTTTTTAATGTGGCCCTTACACTGAAAAATTTGCCCACCCCTGGCCTAGAGCTATACAAGTCATATGTAAGGGTCAGCATCCAGGTGGATTATCTATACCTTTTCTGTCGATGATGGACTTTGACCTCAAGTAATCCGTTGCTAATGCATGGGGGATTGTGACACACAACGTTGCAGCTGTCAGAAAAAAAACATGCAGTGTTCAGTATCATACACAGGATGCAAAGGAACACCATTTACTGTTAAGGGGGCCATTGCCACCAATGTCAATGACGATATCCATTCAAAGTAATATATGTAAACATCACATTGTAAGCAAGGACTTTTTATTATTATAACATGCATAAATGACGTCAGGGATGACATCGTTTCTGACACAAATGACGCCATCGGCAAATTCTTATGGCATATTTGGATTCCAGGGTTCACTTTAGTATCTGGTTGTAATACATTCATCAGGCATAAAACTTATTGATTATGAGATATCGGCACCCTAAGGGCTCACTGGTGACCATTTGGAATTTATGTAAATTAGAGTACTCCTGTAGTCCAATTTTGTCATATCTTATATTGGAGGTCCAATAATATAAGTAACTATTGCCATTTTTTTTAGAATTGTTCATTTTGGGGCTAAATTTACTACAATAACATGGGTGTCGTTGGGGGAGGATTTCAGCCTATTTGTAAATTTATATTGAGAAAGAATTACAATGAAACCTACAGTCCTTCTGACTCCCTAAATTATCAGTTATTGTTAAATCATACTATTTGGATTACAGGTAAAATTAAGAGATATAGTAAATCATATTGCTGATAAGTTGACAAATCCAGAAACCAGAAAATCACATCTTATTCAAATACCCTGTAGCCTTCCCTCCTTCAGCTATTTCTTTGGTTCCCTAAAATACATAAAGGCTAGTGACTCCTTAGTCCAATTCCCGTAACCGGTGGAACACCACAGTAAGTTTTTGCAAAGTGATTGACCTTGATAATTTTTAGTTAAGTTTTCTGAAACCCATATTTTGCGTTCCTTTGATTTTAATTATAGACTAAAGACTCTGGGATATATAACAGGGAAAAACTAAAATCGTGGAAGTAACTACTCTCTTTGTAAATATACCATTGGACTTAGTTTTGGATATCATTTTTCATGAACACAATAAAGAACCTTTCTTTCAACTTACTATGGTATTCCTACTTCTGAATTTATTACTTTAACTAGATTGAG